>NC_048233.1:509226-555153 GCF_002007445.2 Ailuropoda melanoleuca | reverse complement strand
AAAAAAAAAAAAAAAAAAAAAGAAATAATTTACTCAAACCAACATGGCAAAAGCTGAAAGACCTTTTTTCCCCCTGAGAGAGGGAGGGGGAAAGGGTAAAGGGAGAGGGGGAGAGAGAATCCCAAGCAGGCTCCATGCCCAGTGCGGAGCACCACATGGGGCTCAATTTCATGACCCTGACCCAAAATTAAGAGTCAGATGCTTAACTGACTGAGCCACCCAGGCGCTCCAAAGCTGAAACACTCTTAAGCCCAAGTTCTTCTACAAGAAACCACCCCTTCTAAGGTGGTTATTATTCTAAGTCCAACTTATAAACTAGGTCAATCAATCAGGTTGCTAAAGAAATATGAATCCTGCAGAAGGAAATCAACCACTGATTACCAAAACCCAACATTTTAGTGAAGACACTAGGTAACAGCTGTCCTGAGGTATTTTACAGTCAACATTTCCATAAAAAGCTCTCCAGTCCTCCTTTTGTATTTTATAAAGGATGAACTATTCATTTCCATGTGGGAAGATAACTGAGCAACAGACTTCCTATTTTCCCAAATTCCTAGAATTTATTTTATTTTATTTTTTTTAAAGATTTTTATTTATGGGATGCCTGGGTGGCTCAGTCAGTTGAATGTCTGCCTTCACCTCAGGTCATGATCTTGGGGTCCTGGGATCAAGTCCTGCATCAGGCTCCCCACTAAGCAGGGAGTCTGCTTTTCCCTCTGCCTGCCACTTTCCCTGCTTGTGCTCTCTCTCTGACAAATAAATAAATAAAATCTTAAAAAAAAAAAAAGTTTTACTTATTTGAGAGAGTGTGAACGCTTAAACAGGGGGAGGGGGAGAGGGAGAATCAGACACCCCACTGAGCAGGGAGCCCAATGTGGGGCTCGATTCCAGGATCCTGAGATCATGACGCGAGCCAAAGGCAGGCGCCCCACACATTCCTAGAATTTAAAAGCATTCAAATTTGAAGTATTATGACTTATGTTAATAAGTTATCTCTGTTGACCTGAATTTCAGCCCCTTACTTACCATCCTGACAGACATTTCCAATTAGGTTTCTTGGCCCCTTAAAGTATGTCCAAAAGAGTTTGTCCTCCTAATTTCCCATTTCATTAACAGAACCACCATTCTCCTGGTTAGCCAGATCTGAAATTCAGTATTTAGCACCAGACTTGGAAGAGGAGAAGTCAATCATTAGTCAGTGTCTGGAAAGTCTCCCTACAAAATGTTTCAACACTGACACACCAAGTCCATTCTTGCTGCAGCCACACCAGATTCATCTAAAAAGAACTGACAGCTTATGATATTAGTTTGTGTTTCTTTAATCTTCTAAGAAAATGGTATCCTTTCCATTTATTCAAGTTTTGTACCTTTAGTTTTATAGCTTTTTCATATAGGTCTTATTTATTAACATTCATTCATAATAATTTAATTTTGCAACCATTATAAAAGAATTATTTTTTATTTTATATGCTAATCAGTTATTGTTGGTATCCAGAAAAACTATTAATTTCTGTATATTGTCTTTGTAGCCATTTTGGGTTTTTGTTTTTTGGGGGTTTTCTTTAAAGATTTTATTTATTTATTTGACAGAGAGAAAAAGAGGGTGCACAAGCAGGGGGAGAGAGAGAGGCAAGCTTCCAGCCGAGCAAGGAGCCCGACGCGGGACTCAGCCCCAGGATCCTCCCTGGGATCATGACCTGAGCCAACGGCAGATGCTTAATCGACTGAGCCACCCAGGTGCCCCACTAGTCACCATTTTAAACTGATTACTAGTTCTTGTTTTTTAGATGTTGTATTTTTTGTGTGAGGAATCATATCTGCAAAAAATAATTCTTTATTCCTTCCCAATTTGTATATAATTCTTATTTCTTCGCCTTAAAGGAATCTAGGGCCTCCACTATAACAATGAAGAATAGTGAAAACAGCAGGCATCCTGATTGGTTCCTAAAATATAATTCAAATACCTTTACGTGAACACAACTTTTTTTAAGTAAACTCCACGCCCAATGTGGGGCTCAAACTCACAACCCTGAGATCAAGAGTTGCATGCTCTACCAACTGAGCCAGCCAGGCACCCCTAATTTGAATACCTTTAAACTTTCTCAACTAAGTGGTATGGTTCTGTAGGTTTCTGCTTTCTTCCTTAGAAGACAATACTTCCCAAATGGTATTCTTGTGTCTAACCTCTTCCTTCTTAAATTTAGCCTACACTCTCACATGAACCCTATTTATAATTCTCATAAAATAAAAACTTCAATAGTTTTTACTGAAAATAGGTGGAGCTCTTTAGCCTTGCACTCATGGCCCCTATATTAACTCCATCCTACCTTTCTAGTTTTATTAGTCCCTACCACCCTCATATACTGTATTGTCCACCCACCATATGCTGTATGACCTAGAAAAGTCTATATTCTTGTTAGATCAGAGGGTCCTTGAAGACACAGCAATAACTTATCCACTTTTTTTTTTTGGTTTTTTGTTTTCACCTTTTTAAAAAAGATTATTTATGAGAGAGAGAGAGGAGAGAGAGCACGCGCACGTGCGCAAGTGCATGGTGGTGGGGCAGAGGGAGAAACAGAGAATTCCAAGCAGACTCCCCGGTGAGGGCAGAGCCCGACTTGGGGCTGAATCTCATGACCCTGAAATCATGACCTGAGTCAAAATCAAGAGTTGGACACTCAACCGACTGAGCCACCCAGGCGCCCTTCACTTTGTATTTATTTCAAATACCTAGTATAATGATTTGCTGACCAAATGTTCTCTCTCTAAAAATCATTCAACCCCTTAATTAGCTAATGCTAACTAGTGAATTCTCTATAATAGGTAAGTGAATAAACATTTTTTTAATCTTATAATAGGAGCAAATTACTCACTGTAATAAGGTCATCTCTTGCTCTGAGGACTTTGAGCCTTGCTTGATTCATCAAATTAGACATCTGACTGCAAAAGGTATGGAAAAATAGTATCAGTACAGCAAAAGAAAAAAAAAAACTGCAGAGAAAGAGATATACAGCTTCCTTTGTATCTACAAATACTTCTCTTTGTATATACCCCAGAGAACCCCACTGAAATACATTTAGTGGTTTCTACCAACTTATTAAGATAAAGAAGTATTTACTGAGTGCTTATCAACGGCAAGCACTTTCATATCAGTTATTCCAACTTTCTTTCAATAATCCTGTGATGCTTCCATTTTCACAAATGAAGAAAAAGAAATTACACAACTTGCCCAAGGTCAAACAAGTATATTAAGTGGTCCAATAAGACCCGAGCCCATGCCTGCCCGATTCCAAAGCACCTGCTCTGCTCCCCTGTCCCACTGACTCTGTAAAGCTCCCTTAGCTAATACTATGACCAGGATCTACTTACATTTTCTTCTGCTGCTCAATCTGCTTTTCTTTCTTCTCGTAGTATTCCATAATCTTCAGTCTTTGGGTTTGCACAAGACGACCTTTCTCAATGTTGAACTCTTCCTCAGCCTATCAAGGAAACAATAATTATTAATTCATTACACCAGATTTCGAGTTTTATTTTAAGCAGCTGGTAACCAGCAGCACCCTATTACATATCAAAAAACAGTAAGTTTATTATGACTTGTCTTCAAAATTTATTTCTAATTTATTCAAAAGGGATAACCAGTGATTTTCATCATAAACGATGAACCAGAAAACCAAAAATTTGGCCAAGGATCATAGTAGCCAGGGCAGCCTGGCTTAGTTGGTAGAGCATACCACTCTTGATCTCAGGGTCATGAGTTTAAGCCCCACACTGGGTGTGGAGCCTACTTAAAATAAAAATTAAAAAAAAAAAAAAAAGATAAAAGTACCTAGTCACAAAGTTACAAAGGATATATTCAGATAGAAGATTCTGTATGTGAAAAAAATCATTATGTATTCTAAATTTAATCCATTTGACTACAGAATTAGAAGAACTGGGTTACTGCCTAAAAAAATTTGGTCAAGTAATCTCAGTCTTAGTCCTCCCTTATAAAAAAAATTAAAATAGTATTCTTTGGGTGCCTGGGTAGCTCAGTTGGTTAAGTGTCTGACTCTTGATTTCAGCTCAGATCGTGATCTCAGGGTTGTGAGATCAAGTCTCACGTCGGGCTCCAGGCTCGGCATAGAGTCTGCTTGGGATTCTTTCTCTCCATCTGCCTCTCCCTCCCCACCTCCCTTAAAAAAATAAATAGATAAAATGGAATTCTTTTCTCATAGGTCAAATAAATAAGATAAATCTAACAGTCGTTTAAAATCATAAGTTATATAAATGTGAGTTGTTTATTATTATTGAGCAGTTACTTTTTAATTTTTTTAAATTGTTTCTACTTTACTTGGAATACAAAGCAACATCACAGTTTCAGATCATCAAATAAACAAATGTGGTGATACAGTATGACAGCAATCATGACCTGAATTCTGGGAGTAAGTAGTTTTCCAGTTCAGGGGGTAGGGGGAACCACATTACTCATACTCAGCTACCAGAGGGTCTGGCTTTAACTCAATGGCTGGAAGGAGTGCCAGTCCTGGTCAACCATCCATGAATCTTTTTTTTTTTTTTAAAGTAGCTCTATGCCCAGCATGAGGCTGGAACTCATGACCCTGAGATTAAGAGTCACATGTTCTACCGACTGAGCCAGCCAGGCGCCCCCATCCATGAATCTTGATCACAGCAAACTGGAATCTCCAATTTTTCAAACTAATTATAGGAAGAGAGAATAACTCTAGCCTGACATAAATTGACCTAGATGACTACTAAAGTGTCCTCCATTCATAAGTTGTCAAAATCTTCAGAGCGACTGTTGGAGCAAGGAGCCTTTCACGTGCTCCCAGTTATATAGTGTGCAAAAGCTAATAAGCACTAGTCCTGCTAGAGCACCTTGTGCTACCCCTTGAAGACCGCCTGTACATGTATACAACATGCCTGTCACAGTCCCAGCTGTTACTGTGATAAGGTCATCTTCTGCACCTCGTGTTTTCCCGATGACAACACCAAATGTGCGACAGAATGAAGCCAGAAAACCTAGAGTATTAGCCCAAAGTGCCCCCTGACCAGTCACCATGTTCAAAATCCTTAATACCTCCACAGAATTCAGAAAGGAGGTTTCTACTTTATATAAATATAAATGAAGGTTAAACCTCCAACATTTTTGGGCACTCAGTAAGGAAAATTCTTATTACTAAATATAAATCAAATATAGAAAGACTTTGAATGAAAACCTAGAATATATTTTATAAAGAAGTTTACAGTAACTGCTCTACATTAAAAAATAGCATTTTAACAGACAAACTAGCTTACGATTAAGTTTTTTTGGGGGGAGAATATACTTAGGATATCAAATAGAATCAAAGTGTGGAATACTATAGAATATATGGCAGAATTAAAGGGAAATACTCAAAGAGAAGGAAAAAGCCGTCTAACTAGAATACACAGAGAAAGCATACTGTGTCTGCTCCTGGACTAGAACTAAGTGGCCAAAGTGAGCACTCAGCACACTGTCAAGGAAACACAGCTCTGCCTTCCACCAGCAGCAGACGCCACCAGAACAGTGACGGAGGCCACTGGAGGAACACGACAGGACAGCCCTCTTCCGGCAGTGTAACACCATCACAGGCCTGGGGCTATCTGGACAGCTGACTACTGCTAGAAGAGTGGTTATTTTTTTAAAAGGTGATCTTACCAGTGTATCACATGTCTATGATTTTTAAGCAGTATGAAATGATTTTGGAAAGTTAGCTAGAGTGGTCCACTTGAATGTGTAACGGCTGGCACAAGTATTTGAGCTTTCATATTCTAGAAGAAATGCCTGGGACACTTGGGTGGCTTAGTCAGTTAAGCATCTGGCTTCGGCTCAGGTCATACTCTTGGGGTCCTGGGACTGAGCCCTGCAGTGGGCTCCCTGCTCAGTGGGAAGTCTGCTTCTCCCTCTCCCTCTGTACCTCCCCCTGCTCATGCTCTCTCTCTCTCAAATAAATAAAATCCTTACAAATAAATAAATGAAAAGAAATGCCTAACTTTTTTCTATACCTATCATGGGAAATAAACAAGGATGATTGTGTTATATAAGATTTTTTAAGATTTTATTTATTTATTGGCCAGAGAGAGTGAGAGAGAGAACAAGTGAGAGCACAAGCAGGGGGAGTGGCAGGTAGAGGGAGAAGCAGGCTCCCCAGTGAGCAGGGAGCCCGATGTGGAGCTCGATACCAGGACCCTGAAATCATGACCTGAGCCAAAGGCAGACGCTTAACTGACTGAGCCACCCAGGCGTCCTGAGATAAGACTATTTCAAATAGGAACATATTTATCAGCTGGAACAGAATTTCTAAATTTGTCCCAGAGGGAAATAAGGGCACCAGTCATACAAGAAACTGAATTGCTCCTATGACCATCAAACAAAATTAAATGATACTCTATCAGCTGTTATACAGTAGTGGTAGGCAGAATAGTCTTTTCTTCCTTAAATTTCTTTTTAGGGTTTTATTTTTAAAAAATCTACACTGGAGCTCAGGAGCACGCTGTGCTAGAGCTCTCAGAGCTCTTGGGGGGAAATGCTGATAGCACTGACGACAGCCACCCTCTGCGCCAGCGCTGTGCAGCTCATTTCCACACCAGCAGCCTCTGCCTGAGCTGCCATTATGCCTGGTACCTGCTGCTGGGGGACCTGTGTGTCTGACTGCCCTTCTGGGTACAACACAGCGAGAGGAGCCGTTCAACAATGTCACTGCTGCAGTACCTGCCAGGGCACAGGACCTTACTCCTGCACCTCATGGGACACCAACCTCGTTCTGTCCCACTTGACACCTGCAGCACCACCTGCTTCCCAGGGCACTATCTTCATGACAACCGTGCTTGTCAGCATAGGTATTTATTTACTTATTTATTTATTTTTAAGATTTTATTTATTCACTTGAGAGAGCGAGCGCATACAAGCAGGGGAGAGGGAGAAGCAGGTCCCCGCTGAGCAGGGAACCCGCCAACGTGGGGCTCAATCCCAGGACCCAGAGATCATGACCCGAGCCGAAGGCAGACACTTAGCCACCCAGGTGCCCCTGTCAGTGTGGGTTTTTAAAAATGACCTTTCTCCCCTTCCCTGCTCTTCTGGAGTCGCTGAAGGAAATATGAAGTTCTTGTTTCCATACTCTCACCTGATAGCCTTAAAAAAAAAAAAAAAAAACTAAGCCACAAAGGCGTATGGATGCCATTAACAGATTATAACTCAGGTATCGGCTTAACTAGGAAGTGTTGGGCAAGGGATCTCCTCTGTAAGTACCAGCTGTGTGATCCTGGGCCAGTCGTTTAGGTTCTCTGTTCTCTAGTTAGCTCATTTTAAAAATACAAGTATTTGTCTATTGAAAGAAGGAGGGAGGGAGGAAGGATGGATGGAAGGGAGGGAGGGAGGGAGGGAGGAACTCTACACCCAACATGGGGCTCAAACTCACAACCCTAAGATTAAAAGTTGCATGCTCTACCGACTGAGCCAGCCAGGCACTCCCATTAAATGATAATTTTTTTTTAAAGATTTTATTTATTTATTTGACAGAGAGACAGCCAGCGAGAGAGGGAACACAAGCAGGGGGAGTGGGAGAGGAAGAAGCAGGCTCCCAGCGGAGGAGCCCGATGTGGGGCTCGATCCCAGAACGTCGGGATCACGCCCTGAGCCGAAGGCATACGCTTAACGACTGCACTACCTGGGCGCCCCCCATTAAATGATAATTTAAATAGTTCAAGGTTTCACAGAATTTTACTCCTAGAACACCAAGAACACACAAATTTAAGGCTGTACTGATAATTAACAAATGTAACTACAGTAGAATGAATAAAAAAGATAATGAAGGGGTGCCTGGGTGATTCAGTCAGTTAGGCATCTGCCTTTGGCTCAGGTCATGATCCCGGGGTCCTGGGCACCCTGCTCAGTGGGGAGTCTACTTCTCCCTCTCCCTCTTCCTCTCCCCCAGCTTGCACTCACTCCAACTCTCAAATAAATAAAATCTTAAAAAAAAGAAACTAAAGTTATATTTTAAAAAAAGATAATGAAAATAGTGTATTAAACAATATATTCTGGCCCATTCATTCCCATTCTGGCCCAGGGAAAATAACAACTTGGTATACTGTGTATAAACAAAGTGCAACTGAAAACATTTATAAAATTTCAAAATGCTGACCAAGTATCACCTCTGTAATGGACAGGGGCTTTCATTTTATACCTTATACACTTCCAATTTTTTTTTTTTGCAACAAGCACAAATTAATAAGAAAAATAACAACATAAAAATACTATACCCTCCCCTAACCAACTATCATAATTAGACATAGATGCTAAATGCCTGGATTCCAGATTCCATGAGAAAATTTATTCATTACTTTTCTACTCCCTACCATAAAATTTCAGGACACTTATTAGCAATCAGAATGTTTAGAAAGGAAATTTTACTTACTTACTTACTTACTTATTTTCAAAGTTTATTGAGCAATAGCACAAAGCTCCTGAAGAGGGAAGGGACCCGAGAAGGTTGCCCAGGAAAATTTATTTTTTACATTAAAGATAAGACACATTCTTAGCAGTCCTATGCAATGTGTTGTTAAGCAATTTTACTAATTACTGCTTAGCAAAGCCACACTATGAAATTTCGAGAACTTCTTAAACCTAGAAGATAGAATCTCACCTTCGCATCTATTTCCTCTGCTTTCTCATTGGCTTCTTGTTCAATAAAAGCCATCATATGCTTAATCTAAAGGAAGAAGAAAAGGTTATTTTATTTTTGACTGTAACAAAAAAATATATACATCTATCTTTTCTGATTCATTCAACAATCATTTATTGAAGGCATATTATGTGCCAGGCATTGTGTACAAGGATAAATGAGATAATTTCTGGTTTCAGGTACCTTACAATCTGGAATTTGCTCTAGCAAATGGACCGGACACAATATTCAGTATCACAGAACATTATCCTACTCTCAAGGAATGTGAAGTCTATGGGGGAGGGAGGACTGAATATATATCCTCCTCTATACCCCTTTTAGCCAGCACCCTCTTTTTCTCTTCTCCATCTACAATTAAACAGATCTATATTTACCTTTTCAACTTTTTTTTTAAAGATTTATTTTTAAGTAATCTCTACACACAACATAGAGCTCAAACTCACAACCCCAAGATCAAGAATCGCATGTTCTACTGACTGAGCCAGCCAAGTGCTCCATACTTTTTCAACTTTCTTACCTCCTATTCTCGACATACTTCAATCTGATTTTTACCCCCTCCACTTCACTGAAATGACTCTCATAAAATGACAATAATCTCCTACCCCTTAAATCTTGGCCTTAATCCGTCTTTCAGCACCTCTTGATATGCTGGTCAACCCTCCCTTCTTTTTTTTTTTTTTTTTAAAGATTTTATTTATTTATTTGACAGAGACAGCCAGCGAGAGAGGGAACACAAGCAGGGGGTGGGAGAGGAGGAAGCAGGCTCATAGCGGAGGAGCCTGATGTGGGGCTCGATCCCAGAACGCCGGGATCACGCCCTGAGCCGAAGGCAGACGCTTAACGACTGAGCCACCCAGGCGCCCCTCAACCCTCCCTTCTTGAACAAGAACAATCTCTTCCCTTTGCTTTCATGACTTCTTTGTTCTCCTTTGGGGCCACCCTCTTCTCCCTCTACCTCCTAGACTGCTTTTTAGAGAGCCTACTCGCAGCAACCTAAATCCAACACACTCAATAATGAACTGCTAATCACTCTCTTCTCCTCTGCTCACTTTGAGCTCTATCTTGAGGATTAGCACGAACATCTGACTTTGACTCTTCCTTGTACCTCAGTCCTCACATTCAATCAGCCAATAAGTGCTATCAATTCTCTCTCTCTAATAGCTCTTTAATTTGTCCACATTTCTCCATCTTCATAACTATCCCAGTCTTTGCTACCACCCTCTCAGCTGAATTACTATAACAGCTTCCAAATTTGTTTTCCTGCCCTCAGCCTTGTTTCCTCTCTAATCAACTTAACACTGCAACCAGAAAGATCCTTTAAAAAGGCTTGTTTCATCATGTATCACACTCTCCCCCCAACTCTCCACTTTATGATAAAGTGCAAAGATTTTAGAAGGTACATGATCTGGTCAATGCTTACCTTGCCAGCATCATATGAAACATAATCTTCACCACTTGTCACTCTTCAGACTCTTGGCTCCTGTCCTACTAAACTTATTTCATTTTTTCTGTTCCTTGATTTCACCACTCTTTTCCTCTCTTCCAAGATTTCAAATATACTGCTCCTTCCACTTGGAATACTCTCCTCCCTCCCTTCACCTGGCTAACTTCTCAGGATTCAGCTTGCTTAACTGTCACCTCCTTTGGAAAATCTTTTCTGAACTTCTCACCAATGTGCACCTAGGGCACTCTGCACTTCCTCTACCTAAACACATATTCGTAATTCCTTGCTTACTCGTCCCTATCCACAGCTAAACTATAAGGCAAGGTACTTGTTAAAAGGCTTTAGATCTCTGGCTACAATCACAGAATAAAATCCACTGAAGTCTTCTGAATAGGGCTTGGGGTCATTGATCCAATTTAGACTCATAAATGAAGTTTTGGTTTTTTTAGACTCATAAATGAAGTACTCTCTCTAGCGGAAGATGTAAAACACACCCAAGTGGGGGCGCCTGGGTGGCACAGCGGTTAAGCGCCTGCCTTCGGCTCAGGGCGTGATCCCGGCGTTATGGGATCGAGCCCCACGTCAGGCTCCTCCGCTATGAGCCTTCTTCTTCTCCCACTCCCCCTGCTTGTGTTCCCTTTCTCACTGGCTGTCTCTATCTCTGTCGAATAAATAAATAAAATCTTTAAAAAAAAAAAAACACACCCAAGTGAATATACAAGTACTACAGCTAATCAAACTCACTGGTGGTTTCATTTCATAGGGGCTCTATCTGAAAGAAATGATGAGTAAAAAAAAGATGATTTTAAAAATACCAGTAATCTCTAGGTTACTAATCATTGTGTTTATTTTTTAAAAAGACTTTAGTTATTTGAGAGAGAGAAAGAGCACACATGCGCGGTTAGGGGCAGAGGGAGAGACGGAATCTCAAGCAGACTCTGAGCTGAGCTCCGAGCCCGAAGCAGGGCTCTATCTCACTACCCTGAGATGACCTGAGCCAAAATCAAGAGTCAGATGTTTAACTGACTTAACCATCCAGGATCCCCTAATTCACCGTGTTTATTAATTCTCCCACTTAGGGTAAGCTCCACGAATATTGAGATCTTACTTTTTATATCACCGTAACACCAGAACATGGAACGACTACCCCTACAGTGGGTGCTCAATAAACGTTTGTGAATGAATGAGAACCTGTTGGTATTTTAAGCCTCCTGAGATATCCAAAGTACTTTTTAGAGTTTAACAATCTAGAAACAATTCCCAGCTTCTCCATGTATCACAAAGGTATCATAAATCTAATGTACACACAGGTGTACAAAAGTGAGTTAGGATTTGTTTTACAACAATGTGAATATACTTAACACTACTGAACTATACAGTTAAAACTGGTTAAGATGAGTAAGTTTCATTATGTGTTCTATACATCTTTTACAAAGGGCATTGATAGGGGCACTTGGGTGGCTCAGCTGGTTAAATGCCTGCCTCTGACTCAGGTTGTGATCCCAGGGTCCTGGGATCAACCCCGCATCAGGCTCCCTGCTCAGCAGGGAGTCTGCTTCTGCCTCTCCCTCTCCCTTCCACTCCCCTTGCTTGTGCTGTCAAATGAATAAATAAAATCTTAAAAAAATAAATAAAATAAAAAGGGCATTATTGGGGCGCCTGGGTGGCACAGCGGTTAGGCATCTGCCTTTGGCTCAGGGCGTGATCCCGGAGTTATGGGATCGAGCCCCACATCAGGCTCCTCCGCTGGGAGCCTGCTTCTTCCTCTCCCACTCCCCCTGCTTGTGTTCCCTCTCTCGCTGGCTGTCTCTATCTCTGTCAAATGAATAAATAAAATCTTCAAAAAAAAAAAAAGGGCATTATTAGGGGTGCCTGGGTGGCTCAGTTGGTTTAGCGTCTGCCTTTGGCTCAGGTCATAATTCCAGGGTCTTGGGATGGAGCCCCGCGTCCGCTCAGTGGGGAGCCTGCTTCTCCCTATCGTGCGCACTCTAATAAATATTTTAAAAAATAAAAAAATAAAAACCGCATTAATAATACAACCTCATGGCATCAGTCTTAAAGAAAAAACAGTATGGTTTGAAAGGGAAGATTTCTTTTTCGTCAAAATTCTTAGCAGCTACCCTATGCATGAGGAACCAAAATAATTATGATAATCAAAGCCTATTTCATAGGTAATACAACACTTATAAAATCTCAGGCCTTGAAAAATTTGGGGTACTGAATCCAGAGGTACCTAGTATAGAAAATCACTGTGACCTTGCTAAAAGGATTAGCCCCCCCAGATTTGTGTGTTCATGGTAAGGAATGGTATCTCCACAAGTTCTGTCTGAAGCCTTACTGAACTCAGTTTGGAATTTTGAAAGTAATTTAAATACAGTAATCAAAACAGGTGTTTATAAATGGTACAAGGCACGGTGGGTCTGCAGAGGTGAACTCTGATTCAAACCTGCACTAACCTGCATTATCTGCCTTTATCACTCATGCTGGACCTTCTACTACCAGATTTGACTAGATCAGCACAGCCTAGAGCAAAACACGCTCATTTTAACCCAGGTCAGAGAAGCCTGTTTATAGCCAACATGATCACGTTCTGTCTTCAAGAGTTCCAACAAGAAAAATAGTCAAACCCTTCAGGACATTTAACTCCACCCCTAAGGCAGAAAAATCTGGCCTTTAAAAGATACTTTTCATCTTCCTGCTTACCCTACTGGGTTTTAAGTTTTTTGAAGTCAGATGCCTTCAAAAATTGGATGAAGTAAATAACAATACTCCCAGACAAAAAAGCAAATATACATAAATATTTTAATACAATGGGGAAGAAGTCAGAGAATCCACAATTTATAAGCACTTATTATGTGCTTGGTGCCTGGTCTATTCACTGCTGAGAATATAGGAAACAAAACACACTGCCCTTATGGAGCTTACACGTAGAGTGGAGGGATAGAGACCATACATTTCTTCATCTTTCAATTTTATAGAAAGAAAAAACGGTTTTGGTCTAGATTCCAAGGAAATACACCACTTTATATTTTTCCTGGGGAAGACTTATTCTTCAATGTATTATAACAAAGGGGTGGGCAGGATGATGAAGGAACAAGTGGAAAAAGAGAATCAGCACTGTAACTGTGACTACCAGAAGATGTGAAGGACACTGTACTTTTCCACTGCACCAAGTTTTTCCTATAGTAAAAATCAGAAGAAGCAGTAATAAATATAAAAACCCCATTGTTTTGTAAGAATATTGTAAGATTTCTTAATCTTCTCCATAGATGCTATTTTTGTTACACGATTTCCCCTTTGTGATGATTAGCACAAAATGTGAATGAAGAAACGCTCCACTTTTCTCAGTGCACATTAGACTAACAATAAAATGCAAAGTCATTTTCAAGGAAATGGAAATATCCAAGGAAAACACATTTTTTTTTAAAGATTTTATTTATTTATTCGACAGAGATAGGGAGAGCCAGCGAGAGAGGGAACACAAGCAGGGGGAGTGGGAGAGGAAGAAGCAGGCTCACAGCGGAGGAGCCTTGATGTGGGGCTCGATCCCATAACGCCGGGATCACGCCCTGAGCCGAAGGCAGAAGCTTAACCGCTGTGCCACCCAGGTGCCCCGGAAAACACATTTTATTGCTCATTTAAGAAGATTCATAAGCCAGTGAGTGAGCTTTAGTCAGAGCATTTTCCTAGTACTTCAAAAAGAAATAGACTTAGTTCTCTAAACTATGTAAAGATTAAATTGCAGGCATAAGCTTCCTTCTCTGAAAAATCTATTGGCAATATGAACGCTAAATTCAAGGACCCTAGTTTCAGAGTATCTCTGGCAGGGCAAACGGAAACCACTTTTTCCCATGTTTGTTACAGGCCTATCAATGCCAATATATTATCCTGGGAGTCTTTCGAAGTGTAACTTTCTTAATGCCTAGCACCTCAAGTTATGGCACATTAAAAAAAAAATTAGTTTCCCAGCACTGATACACTTGCAAAAAATGATGTAGGTTCACGACTTCCATAATTCTTTCCATTAACCTTGACTGACTGACTTTGTGCCAAGCACTGGCGCTGGGGTTCATAAATGTAAGGTAGGAATTATGCATTATTATTAATAAACATTAACGTACACACTAGTGAGAGACCAACCATTATAATTCATTATAATAGAGGAGGTTCTTCCAAAATGAAGATTAACAGTTCAATGAATGACCTCGAAACAACACTGGAAGCAACTCCCGTCAGCACTCTTTATCGTACTCTTTAACCCTTCCCTCAGGGTTAAAAATCAAGTGAAAAGTAGGTTTTCAATCCTTGCATTCAATTTGCATTTCAACCCTTATTTTCAATTTTCTGCTCTAACAACCACAGCCAAGTACCCCGGGAAAGTAGGGAACACCGAGGTGGGAGCCAAAAAGCCAGCACATTCAGGGTGGCGGCGCACAAAACCCCATCTGAAGACACAGGAGCTGTGTGTGGACCAAATCCCCCTCTAGCAGACAGACTACTAAGCCCCGGAGACTTGGGGTAAGGGACCCTCCTCCCGCATCTGGGCTGCCCGAGGCCCGCGTCCTCCCTGAGCCGGGTTCCAGGCCGCCACCCCCGGACCCCCGCTGCGACTTCGCCAGACCCAACCGCAGGTCCTCACCTGCTTTTGCACGTCAGCATCACTGAGGGCCATGGCGAAAGCTGTGCTAAGCAGGACGCCCACTGGCTCTAGCTTAGGTTGAAACGGGGCGGTGGAAGGAAGAAGAAAAGAAGATCCAGCGGAGGTTTCCGCTTGCTTCGTTTTATAACTCCGGTTCCGGTTCCTGCCAGGTGACCGCGCAGCCCAGCCCTCTGAGCTTTCTCAGCCAGTGGAAGAGAGCGGGTCCGGGGAAGTCCCGCCCTGGCCCCGCCCCCTGGCTGGACGCCTGCGCAGGCGGCCTCTTCCCCGCCTCGTCCCAGTCTCTTACAGCTGGCTGGTGACTTCGGAGCTGTTTTCCTCAAGAGCGTCTCCCGCAGTAGTAGATAGTTGAGGACTTCAGGCGTCTGAAATTAGCCGAATTCTGTGTATTTTTATAGTCTTTAAAGCTGTTGCATGTTTTTTTAAGTTTATTTATTTTCAAATCAGAAATTATTATTTTGCTTTCCTGGCCTTAATGAAAAAAAAAACACCAATATTTTATTTATTAATAGTTTTTATTTTTAGAAGTTTTAGATTTACAGAAAAATTAAGCAGATTGAGTTTTCATGTATTTTTCTCTCTCGCACACACAGATTCCCATATTAATATATTAGTATGACACATTTGTTACGATTAATTAAACAGTGTTGATGTATTGACTCAAGTCCCTAATCATTCAGATTTCCTTAGTTTTAACCTAATGCTCATTTTCAGTTTCAGGATCCCATCCAGGATACTGGGCTTTATTTAACTGTCATGTCCCCTAAATTTCTTGGGTGTGACAGTTACTCAGCCTTCCCTTTTTTTATTAATTAATTTATTTAGTTGTCAGAGCACACAAGCAGGGGGAGTGGCAGGCTGACCAGGCAGCAGGCAAAGGGAGAAGCAGGCTCCCCGCTGAGCAAGGACCCTGGGATCAGGACCTGGGCCAAAGTCAGACACTTAACCTACTGAACCACCCAGGGGTCAGGGTACGTATATTTTTATCACCAACCTTTTATTTTGAAGAAATTTCAAATATAATAAATTGTAAGAACAGTGCAATAAACTCTATTTTCCTAGATTCACCAATTGTTAACATCTTGCTATTTAGCTTTATCACTTTTCATTAATCAAATTCAGGAAATTTAACAAGTCCATAATCAGATTTTGCCATATGTCCTACTAATATCTTTTTTAGAAATGTTTTTTCTCATCCTGAATCCAGTCCAAGATTACCTATTGTAACAATTGTCATGTCTTTTTTAGTCTCCTTTTTTTTTTTTTTTAAGATTTATTTATTTGAGAGAGAGTGAGAGAGCATGAGCAGCGGGGAGGAGCAAAAAGAGAGGGAGAGTCTTTTTTTTTTTTTTTAAGATTTTATTTATATATTTGACAGAGAGAGAGACAGCCAGCAAGAGAGGGAACACAAACAGGGGGAGTGGGAGAGGGAAGCAGGCCCCCAGAGGAGCAGGNATTTATTTGAGAGAGAGTGAGAGAGCATGAGCAGCGGGGAGGAGCAAAAAGAGAGGGAGAGTCTTTTTTTTTTTTTTTATTTCATTTTTTTTAACATCCCCCGGTGCCCCCAGGGAGAGAGAGTCGTAAACAGACTCTTCGCTGAGTGCTGAGCTCAGGTGCTCAATCCCACAACCCTGAGATCAGGACCTGAGCCAAAACCAAAAGTCTGATGCTTAACAGACTATGCCATCCAGGCACCCCCTTTTAGTCTCCTTTAATATGGGATGGTTCCTCAGACTTTGTCTTTCCTCATAGTGACATTTTTGAAGAGTTCAACACATTCGAAGAGGTCAGTTGTAGAAAGTCCGTCAGTTTGGTTTTGTCAGATAGTTTCCTCATAATTAGATTATGGTTATGCATTTTGGAAAGAGTACTACATCCGTGATAGTGTATCCTCAGTGCATATCAGAAAAGTACATTTCAGTTTGTCCTTTAATGAGAATGGTACACACATTTTTTTTTTAAAGATTTTATGTATTTATTTGACAGAGAGGCCTGGAGAGAGGGAACACAAGCAGGGGGAGTGGGAGAAGGAGAAGCTGGCTTCCCGCTGAGCAGGGAGCCTGATGCGGGGCTGGATCCCAGAACGCTAGGATCATGACCTGAGCCAAAGGCAGACACCTAACGACTGAGCCACCTAGGTGCCCTGGTACACACATTTTTAAGGCTCTTAATACACATGCCAAATTGTTTCCCAGCTGTACTAGCGTACAGTAGTCTTCGTATTGTATGACAGATTGGTGCATGTATTTGAGAAAACTGTCACAGGACAGTAAAACTAACAGAGCAACAGAAATCCATGCAGTTGATCTTAACTTGATTAGTAACTTTTTTAAGATTTTATTTATTCATTTGAGAGAGAGAGCGAGCACGCATGCACAAGCAGAGGGAGGAGCAGAGGGAGAGGGAGAAGCAGATTCTCTGAGCAGGGACCCTGATGCAGGGCTCGATCTCAGGGCCCTGGGATCATGACAGAGCCAAAGGCAGGCGCCCAACCAACTGAGCCACCAATGCACCCCTTCATCAGTATTCTTATCAACTGAGCTAAACCAGTTGATACGCTTATTTCTCTCATCTTGTTTCTGCATTAATAACTTCATTCTTTGCCATCCCAGAAGACAGATTTCCAGGATGCCTCCTTCTAGTATCCCTAGGTCACTCATTTCGATTATAATCCCTCCTCCCATTTATTTTTACAGTGTTCTGCAAATAACTGGGGGAGTGGGAGTGGCAATCTAAAGCGACATGCCTAATCATTGTGAAATTAATGTCTGGAACTGTCCGGATCAGTGTGCTTTTGGTTTATGGAAAACAGTGTGCTGCTTTTTATGATTTATTTATTATTAATTTGAGACAATAAAAAGTAAAGTACAAAGAATAATTTAAATATTCATGTAGCATGTACCACCACCCAGAATCAACAATTAACATTTGTCACATTTGCTTTAAGACTTCATTTCTAAAGTAAAATAAATAGTTTTACAGATATATTAACATTCCCTTTTGTGCAGCTTTCTCCTCCCTATGTTAATGATCTTTATACTGCAGTATTTTGCTGATTCACCAAGGAATGGGCCAGGTCCTGTCTGATAAGAATATGGTAAGCTTCATAGAGACAGTCTCTGGAGTGAAAAAGTTATTATAAGTACAATAAAAGATTAACTAGTTAGTAGTTTTCCAAATACAATTTCCTCCCATATTATTTTAGATAATGCAAAGAAGCTTCATTAAAACAGCTTTTCAGATAAATTCCAAAAATCCCACTCCTAGATAAGCCTATTTACTTATGGCTTCACAAAATCACCGTCCTAGATTCCTCTCAGGTTAGTCACAAAGAGATGGTTTCTGTGCTCATTGCCTCACCTGCTCCCAAGCTGACACTTCAGTCTGTGGCTTCAGAAATTAAATCATCAGAATAAACTAACACTTGAACTTCTTTGTGGGGGGGTGGGGTGGGTGGGTTGAAGTTGGGGTTGGGGGTGGTGCCTGGGTGGCTCAGTCGATTAAACAATCTCAGGGTAGGTGGTTCAAGGCCCTTGGGCTTTATTTGGCTTTATTTTACTAAAAATAAATTTTTAAAAATGTAAATCATCTCTGTCTTTGAATGTTGAAGAATTGGGTGGGTTTGGTTTTTTTTAAGATTTTATTTTTAAGTAATTTCTTTTTTTTTTTAAGATTTTATTTATTTATTCGACAAAGATAGAGACAGCCAGGGAGAGAGGGAACACAAGCAGGGGGAGTGGGAGAGGAAGAAGCAGGCTCATAGAGGAAGAGCCTGATGTGGGGCTCGATCCCATAATGCCGGGATCACGCCCTGAGCCGAAGGCAGCCGCTTAACCGCTGTGCCACCCAGGCGCCCCTATTTTTAAGTAATTTGTACACTAAATGTGGGGCTCGAACTCCCAACCCCGAGACCAAGAGTCGCGTGCTCTACTGATTGAGCCAACCAAGTGCCCCTTGAACAATTAATCTTAAAAAGAAAAAACAAATGATACCAGAAAATAGTGAAATTCTAACTTAGGTGCCTGCACTTCCTACCATTTCCACCCGATTTTCCACACAACAGAGTGGTTTAAAACCTAGCTGGCATTTAGCCACTTCCCAATTTATATCCTCTAATGGCTTCCATCTGCTTGTGAATACTTTACACTTCACATGGTCTGTGTGAGCGCTGTGCGATCTGGCCCTGCTTACTTGTCTGACCTCATTGCTCTTCTTCCCTTTGCTCACCACCTTATAGTTTTACTTTTCAGTTCCTGGAAAACACCAAGCTTTTTGCCTGAATTCTTTTTGCTCACTTATCACTCAGCTTTTCATTCTTTAAGGTCTCAACTTAAATTATCACCTCCTTAGAGCTTTTCATAAACACTCTTTCACCTTCCTTTCTCTCCCAGTCCCTTGTTTACTTCAGGACATGTCACAGTTTTAAATTATTTTGGTTTTTTTTTCCTTTTTCTTTTTAGGTTTTTGTCCGGTTCGCCAATGAAAATGTCAGTTTCACAACAAAGACCATGTCTGATCCATTTATCACTGTTTTTGCCAGCATCCAGCACACTGCCTGGTACATAGTAGCGGTTCAATAACTGATGAATGAGAATGAATAAAATGACTAGAATCTAGAGTTTAAATTTTACTATTTTTTTTAGACTTTGGATTTTATAATCACATCAGATTGCAGGCTAAGATTCTGTATAACTTAGAAGATCTGTCCAAAAAATAAAAAAGTAAAAAAACCCATAAGCTGCTGTGATTAAAGTAAAATAATTTCTGTAAAAGGACTATATTATTTTATACCATTTGCTGAATAGACTATCACTTTCCCCACTGAATTGTCTTGACACTTCTGTCGAAAATCAATTGCCCATTCTGGACTTTGTATTCTGTTGCATTGGCCTATGTTCTATCCTTACAGTGTGCATTCATAAACTAAAATACTAAAGGAAACATTAAAACTGAAAGCAATCTGAAAGAAATTAACCTAACCACATATCAAATTGGTAACATAACCACAGAGCATTTGTCATGTGACTTTTTAAAAAAATTTACGTACGGGACACATGGGTGTCTCAGTCATTTAAGCGTCTGCCTTCGGCTCAGGTCATGGTCCCGGGATCCTGGGATCCAGTTCCACATGGGGCTCATTGCTCAGTGGGGAGCCTGCTTCTCCCTCTGCCTGCTGCCTGCTCTCCCCGCCCCGCTCCCCTGCTTGTGCGTGTACACTCTCTCTCTCTGACAAATAAATAAATAAAATCTTTAAGTAAAAAAGTTAAAGAAGATTAAAAAATTACAGACAATAAACTGCATAGACTGGGGTGCCTGGGTGGCTTGGTCTGTTGGGCATGTGCCTTCAGCTCAGGTCATGATCCTGGGGTCCTGGGATTGAGCCCCATGTGAGGCTTCCTCCTCAGCAGGGAGCCTGCTTCTGCTTCTCCCTCTCCCTCTCCCCTTCCCCCCACCCCTGCTTGTGCTTACTTGCGTCCCTCTCTCAAATAAATAAATAACATCTTTTAAAAAATAAACTGCATAGACCTAACAAAGTACAATTAGATGATTTCTGATACATGTGTGATCACCACCCCAATCAAGATAAAAACTATTTCTATTACCCTAGAAAGTTCCTTTCTAGTCAATCCCACACTTTCTGCCTCTAGGCAACAGTGTGCTGATTTCTATAACCATTGACTGATTTTGCTTATTCCTGAAATTCATATAAATGGAAACACGATTTGTTCATTTTTGTGTCTGGCTTCTTTCAGTTAACACAATATTTTTGAGGTTAATCCATATTGTCATGTGTAATGTTAACCTTAAAAATAAAACTGACAGGGTTTTTTTGCCATCAAAGATGGGTTAATTCAGAATAGCAGAGAATTGCAATTCAGGACATTTAAGCTCTGGCAAATCCAGAGAACAAAGGAGAGGACTGCTCTCTATTATAGAGGAATGGGATGTTATAAACAAAAAGTCCATTGAGTAAACTGTGAGTTCCAAGTATAGCGGCTTTTCATTAGCTAAGTTGTGATAATTTTTCATTGGCTGGTTGTTTGCTGGGGGAAAAGAAAAATATATCCTCCTTCTACTGGCATAGTAAGGTAGTATGGACTTGCAAGGTACCCCCTCTTCCTTTTTAAAAATTTTATTTTATTTTGTATTTTTTAAAAGATTTATTTATTTTGAGAAAGAGTGCGCATGTGAGCACGGGGTGGGAAGGCCAGAGAGAGAGGAAGAGAATCTCAGGCAGAGTCTGAAGTGAGCATGGAGACGCCTGTGGGCTTGGTGCCATGACCCTGAGATCACGACCCCAAACAAAACCAAGAGTCAGATGCTTTAACCAACTATGCCATGTAGGTGCCCCTTTATTCATTTATTTATTATCATTATTTTTAAAGATTTTATTTCTTTGAGGTAGAGTGCATGAGCAGGCAGAAGGGCAGAGAGAGAGGGGGAATTGGGCTCCCTGGGAGCCCGACAAGGGGCTCGATCCCAAGACCCTGAGATCATGACCCAAGCAGAAGGCAGACACTTCACCAACTGAGCCACCCAGGCACCCCAGCAGGTGCCCCTTTACATTTTATTTTTAAGTCTTTTTTTTTTTTTTAAAGTAGTTGCCACATCCAGCATGGAGCCCAACATGGAGCTTGAACTCACAACTCTTGAGATCAAGACCTGAGCTGAAATCAAGAGTCAGACGCTTAACCAACTGAACCACCCAGGCACCCCTTTAAATTTTATTTTTAATGTATTTTTAAAGATTTTTATTTTATTTTAAATATTTTAAAGTAATCTCCATACCCAACAACATAAAGGAACTCACAACCTGGATATCAAGAGTCCCATGCTCCAAGGACTGAGCCAGCCTGGCCTCCCCCACCCTCCACCTTCCACCCAGCTTCGCATTGGATCTGCAATTGACAGATTGATAGGGCATGAGAGCTCCCCCTTCTGGCTTCTGACTCCGTTTTATCTGCCTATTTATTTTCAAAGGTTTTTTTTTTCGTTTTTTGTAATTTCTACACCCAACCTGGGGCTCCAAATCATGACCCTGAGATCAAGCGCTGCATGCTTTTCCAACTGAGCCAGCCAGGCACCCCCAATAACTCCATTTTAAATGAGGTTTCCTTTGATTAACTTTCACAATACCAATTATTCCTTTTTGTTTTATTGTTGAATAATTTCCATTGTGTGACTATGCTTGAAAAAGTCAATGTTATTTAAAAAACTGGGAGACTAAGAAAAGATGTAACAACCAAATGTATGATCCTGGTTTAAAAAACCGGCTGGTTCGGTCAGCGGAGCATGCAGTTCTTGATTTCAGGGTCCTCGAGTTCACATCTCCTATTGGAGATAGAGCCTACTTAAAAAAAAAAAAATTATAAAAGCCCTTACTTGGCCAATTGAGGAAATTTAAATATCAACTGGTTATTAGGTACTACTAGGTAATTAATAGTTTTATTAGCTCACTAAGCCTTTTTTTTTTTTTTTTGCAAAATTTCTGTCCAATTTCTCTATTAATGGCATTATTGTTCTCAGTCGCTCAGGCTTAAAGCTCTTGTAACACCAGCTCCAACCTTTTTGCTTCCACCCCTACCCACCCTCATATCATGGTTTTCAGCACTTTTTTTCGCAACTTTATTGAGACATAACTCATATACCATATGACTCACCTATTTAAAGTATACACTTAAATGGTGTAAAAGCATATTCACAGGGTGTTCAACTGTCATCAAAATCAAACATTTTCATCACCTCTCCCAAAAAACTTTGTACCCATTAGCAGTCACTCCTCCTTAGGTTTTCATCACTTATGATCTGGCTGCTTACAACAGCCTTCCAACTCATCATCTTCATCGCTCTCCTTCTTTCAATTCATCTCATGTGCATCACAGACAATTCAGTTTCTCTAAAGCAAATTTTGTAAAGATTTTATTTTATTTTATTTATTTTTAAAGATTTTGTTACTTATTTGATAGATACAGCGAGAGACGGAACACAAGCAGGGGGAGTGGGAGAGGGAGAAGCAGGCTCCCCACTGGGCAGGGAGCCGGAGGCGGGGCTCTATCCCAGGATCCCGGGATCGCGCCCTGAGCCGAAGGCAGACGCTTAACGACTGAGCCACCCAGGCGCCCCATTTTTTACAAAAGATCTTATTTATTTCAGAGAGATAGAGAGAGAGAGAGAGAGAGAGAGAGCGCACAAGCACAGGGAGTGGCAAAGGGAGAAGCTGACTCCCTGCGGAGCAGGGAGCCCTACACTGGGCTCATCCCAGGGCCGCAGAATCGTGACCTGAGCCGAAGGCACTTAACCGACTGAGCCTCTCAGATGCCCCTAAAGCATGGTTTAGATACAGCTTCTTAACTAGATACCTTCAGCGACTCCCCCAAAGGACGCTTGGATTCAAGTAAACAAACATCCATCAGCACACATACTGTTCTAGGCACTGTGCTAGGTGTTGTGAGCAAATGGGTACTACTGAAGACGTGTTTAACGCTCTAGTGCCTGTGCTCAGGCGGTGCCCTCCGCCTAGAATGACCTCTTCACCCCACCTCACCCCCACTTCACAACTGCTAGAAAATTTTCCCAACTTTCAATGACCATCTTCCCCGACAATTGACTGCGAACTCAGCAGCTCTCTCGAACTCTCCTGACAATTTTCTACCCCGTTCGCTTGCACACTTAAACCTCAATACTTGTTTACAGCCACAGAACATTCTGTGAAACCAGCAATGCTCCTTTCCGCGGGAACTGCCAGCTCCCACAGGATTTGTTTGTTTCTAAAGATTTTATTTATTTGACAGAGAGAGAGCCAGCCAGAGAGGGAACACAAGCAGAGGGAGTGGGAGAGGAAGAAGCAGGTTCCCAGGAGGGAGCCCGATGTGGGGCTCGATCCCAGGCCCTGGGATCACGCCCTGAGCCAACGGCAAACGCTTAACGTCGGAGCCAGCCAGGCACTCCTTCCCGCAGGGTTTGATTGTTTAGAATCCCACCTCTCTTCCTCCAGTCGTCAAAGACCTCCGTCGCCCCGGAATCATAGATTTGAGCGACTCCTGGTAAGAGCGGGCTAAGAGAGGTCTCTTCCGGGTCACGTCTGCGCAGAGAGACCTCCGGGCCTCTATGATCCCTGCTTCCGCTCAAAAGAACAGAGCTCCCACCCCTCTTCCGGCGTTTCTCCGCGCCCCAGGCCCGCCCCGACGCTGGCGGTGACGGAAGCACGCCCGGGGTGACCTCACCTTCCAACATGGCGGCGGCGGTAGATTAGGGCCGCGGGTCGAAGCAGCCACCGCCGCTGGGAGACCTTGTCGGAAACAACTGCCGCCGCCGCCGCCCCTTCCATCTCTTCTGGGGCAAGGGGCCAGGGCCAGGTGAGGGGAGTGGGGTTCTGGGCCGATAGAGTTGGGTCCTCATCCAGCTTCTCAGGCGGTTTTCACTGGGCAGGAAGGTGTCCAGAGACTGTGCCGAACCACCGCCTCCCCAGTGGTTCCGACGACGCGTGAGTGAGTGTCAGTGAGTGTGTGACTGTGAGTGAGTCAAAGAGTGTATGTGTGTGTACCGGCGCTCCTTTGCCCGAGCGTTTTCAAAGCTTGAGGGGTCCATTTCTTTGTAACCGGACCTGTCCAGCGTGGTCCCAGCGCGGACGCTTGTTGAGCGGGGCTTCCTGAGAGGGCTGCCAGAGGCGGAGGAACTCGGCCCTTGCCCTACACCGCCGGTCTTCCGCTCAAAGACCTTCACGTGGAAAACCCGTGTCCATTTTTAGGACCAGGCGGGGATCGTGGACTTCTTTTTGTTTGAGGGAAAGGTTTCATGCGATTTGCTTAGAATGATTATAGATTATCTCTGCCAGTCCTAGGTTTTTTCTCACGGATTGTTAGAAATTTTTTATCCTTTATTCGCTGTTGTTCTGACACTCATCATTACTATTATTTATTTTTTAGAAAAATCTTCCTTCTTATTCTTGGAGGCAATACAGTTCACACTAGGGCGTTTCTTCCTTTGATTTTTTTCTTCTCGTAATTCCAGGAAGATTCCAAGTTTCTTTCCTTCATAATCAGCTATGAAGGAAAACTAGACTTTTTGCTTTGACCTGGGTTGAAAATCCGGCGGATCTGGCCAGTTGTTCACACGCTCCCCACTGGGATCTTTGTCTTAACCACTCCCCGCACCAGTATTTATTTAAAATAGCTCTCTCACTGTCTCTATTTAAAAGTTTTAAACTGAACCGACAGTAACTCCTCCCCCTCTTTTTTTTTGCTTTATGATGTAAAACAAAACAAACATGAAGACTTTTTGCGAAATTGTCAATAAGATTTCCTCTGGAGGTTTGGTGTAAACCAGAATGTTGATCTCTGCCCTGACTTGTCGTGACCTTGGATGAGTTGCCACACCCTTCTAGTACCTTCTTTTTTTATCTCCCAGAAAATTAAGCAAATGTTTTTGTAGGTAGTAAACTATTTATACCTCATATACATAGTTGGACAAATGCACGGTGCACATTTGCACCTGCGAATTGAAACTAAGCCATTGTGAAATATTCTTCATTTGATAATAGGCCAATAAAGGGTTTGAAAATCCTTTTACCCTGATTGGCCAGGTACTATTTTCAGTATATATATATATTTTTTAATGATTCATTTTCTCATGGAGGCTTGTACCCCAGTAGTTGAATTCAGTTGAAGGATATATAAAGTTGAGTCCAACCAGTTTTGTAAAGAAAAGCTGTGCTCTCTAGCATATCAGTTAATCAATACTAAATATCTCATACACTAAACTTTTAGGACAAGTAATTTGCAACAATAATCATTGTTTTAAAAATCTATTTCTCTTATAAAATATTTCTCTTAAAAATGTCTTCTATAAAAGACATAGAAAACAAGTTGTAAACAATCAGATTTGCTGTGCTACTTTTTATCAGTTTTTCAGTTTCATTTTGATTCATATCTTATTCCAAGTAACTGGTCACCAAGATTTCTTATTTAATATATATTACAGGGTTGAAGGGAGGGGGCTATTTTCAGAGTAGCTGATTTTTTAACACCTTGAGATATATACAGTTCACCAACTGCACGATTTAATGTTTTTTTTTAAATTGTTTTTAGTATATTCACAGAATTCGCGACCACCACAATTTTCATCACCCCCCAAAAAAACCCTGTACCCATTAGTGGTCATTCTTTATTCCCATTCTTCCTCAGCTCCCCTACCTAGGCGACCACTGACTTACTGTCTGTCTCTGTAGATTGACCAATTCTGGGTATTTCGTATAAACAGAATTATGTAATAATTGTCTTTTGTGACTGGCCTCTTTTACTTAACATGATGTTTTCAGGGTTCATCCATGTGTGGCATGTATCAGCTCTTCTTTTTATGGCCACAATATGCCATAGTATGGATATACCAATTTTCTTTATCCATCAGTTGATGGGCAGTTATTTCCACTATTTGGCTGTTAAATATTATGCTGCTGTAACGATTCATGTGTTAATTTTTGTGTAGACATGTGTTTTCATGTCTCTGGCATATACGTGGGAGTGGGACAGAGCAACAGAATTTTATTTCTCCCTTTTATAAAGCTGTCTACGCTTACATTGGGAAGCCTTATTATTGTGAAGTCAGACTGTGCCTGTGGGGAGAATGAGGCATTCTCCGTAAGTACATTATCTTTGAATGCCAACTGCTGAGTGAAAACATTTTGGGGCAGCTCTTAAAACAAGATTGAACTAGAGTATTTCAATTAAGCATGTTTCAGTATGAAAGGGTCTGTTTACACTAGAATATTTCGTGTCTGCTGAGTTTTAATAATGACACCCTTGCCCAGTTGCATTTTGCAGCCACCCAGCTGCAAAATGCAACTGGGCAAGGGTGTCATTTTTAAAGCTCAGCAGACACGAAATATTCACCCACCCAGGTGAATTTTCTAAATTTCACAATTTTTATTAGGATTGTTTAATTTTACTTCTCTTAATTTAGAGAAAGTCCTAGAATTCTATAGGGACTAATAAAATATGGATCTTAAAAAATGCAAGTTACTGGACTTAATGAAACAAACTCCATACTCAAACCACCAGTGAGTCTTAAGACTAGAGGTCTGGTAACCCCAAAATTTTGTTAATGTTTAAAATTCCAGAGTTTTGATTTGTAGTTGACTTATCTGTGGATTTTTATTTTTCTTTTTGTAAACTGGGATTATAGATCTGTTCATCTCTATTACTGGAGTATGTGACAGTTTTATTATGTTATAATTTTCGTAGATGCAAATGGTCTAAAAAAGCTTCATGAAATAATTAAAGCATGTTAAGTTGTATTGTGTTTCTCTTTTGACTCTATGGGATTAAGGAATACAATATAGCTATGGTATTCTAAAAATATACCTGAAGTGGGGACTAGAAATTTCTGTTTTCCACAAGCATCCAAGGTGGTTATGATCAGAAAAGTTTGGGAAACAACTACAAAAAACTCTCATGTTGCTGCAGATTTGCTTTTCATATGAATTTAGAGTAGAACTTAATAGTGCTGCCCACCTTCTGGTTATTGTTCATAAAATGTGTTTTAATTCCTATAATACTATCAGTGCTAGCATCCTGGAATTTGCACTGGTATTCATGATAGAAATCTGATTTAAAAAAAAAAATAAAGCAAACTATTGATTGCAAATTGTGGATGTTACATTTGTTACTGAAGGATCATGGATGTTTTATTTGCGCCTGGTTTTGGAGATGCCACCAAACGAATGTATAAACATAGGATTAAGTTACCCTAAGCTTCCTCAGGCTGTCCATTTGGCTGACAACTACTTGTAACTTAATAGAGGAGCAAACTAAAGGTGTAGTAAGGCAGAGAAAGTAACAACTGGGTAATAGATATATTCAGTGGCTTGTTAGATTTGTGCAAGAGATAGTTTTTATATTTATGTATTTATTTTCTAAATTTTTATTATTTTTATATAAGCTGTATGCCCGACACGGGGTTTGAACTCATGACAACACCAGGATCAAAAGTTGCATGTATCAGTCACCAACTGAGCCAACCAGGCACCCTAATAGTTTTTTTTTTTTTAAGATTTTATTTATTTATTCATGAGAGACAGAGAGGCAGAGGGAGAGGGAGAAAAGTCTCCCCACAGACCAGGGAGCCTGATGTGGTACTCGATCCCAGGATGCAGGGATCATGACCTGAGCCGAAGGCAAATGCTTAACTGAGAGAGCCACCCAGGTGCCCCATTCCCAATAGTTTGTATATTTGAAACTATATTTAAACTTCTGGATATCAAGAGCACTTATACCTAATTTGAATTCTAAAAGAGTCTACTAGACAAAATTTAGAGTAAAAGTAACTATGTTCTTCTTATCATTTAAAAAGAAGCCTGAGATGTCTTACCTATGAAATGCGCTCTGTGTTGATAAGGCAGTAGTGGGATGGACTTGAGCATTATTCCCGGCTTACAGGATTTGTCTTTTTCCTTTTTTCCTTGGCGCCATTCTTAAAATTGACAAATTTGCTCTTTTCAGTAGTCTGTTCGAAAAAACACCTTGTTTGTCTACCATTTCTTCTTCCTGTTATTGTTACTATTTTCACCTCTATTCTCACCCAGCACATTGCCTGACATGCAGTAAATATGCATTGAGCGTATGCAGTTAAAGGCAAAAAGTTCAGAACTGAAGACGATGTACCTAACCGAGTGATTGCACTGTTAACTAGCTGTGTGATTTTGTGCAAATTATTTGTCTATTCTTGTTTCTCCATCAATAAAATTGAGACTGTTAACCTTTTCCTTCTAGCATAGAGGATTACTATGACAACACATGGAAGAGTGCTTCAGATATAGAGGTCTCGGGCAGGTGTAATTTATTTATATTTGTTCGAAATGCAAGAGCCCATTGTGCAGTATGCTGACTGCACTACAGAATGTTGCAAAGGAAGTGCATGCCCTCTCTTCCCAGAACACCCTTAGAGTACATGACCCTGCAGCAGTGCTGTGGAGTTTACATTTTGTGTGTTCTGTAATTTAATGCAAACACACTAGATGTATAATAGTGTTCCTAGGTTCTGTCTACCCCACCACCTGATCACAGGCGTGAATGAGCTGCTTTGTTGCTCTACAACTAGAAGCTCAAGCTAAATTAGAAGTTGGAAAGATACTGTAAGTCTGTCATATTTAGGTCTGGTATGTTTATAACTAGATTATACAATACACATTTAAACCCTAATAACTGTATACTGAACTTAAATGATTGGAGTTTGGATTATCATCTTCCCTGTTAGTGTAAATCATTGAAAAATGTTAAAATAATTGAATAGAGTATAATCATCCACTAAATATATGGTTGTGTGGATATTAACGTATACTAGAGCTGAGGCCTTTACTGCGCACAGTAAAGTGAGTCTGGAGGATGGAAAATTATGAAATCCATGATTAAGATTGCGTTTATGGTTAGGCAGTTGGGATTTGTAAGAAAATTTGAAGAGCACTAGGCTGAAAATCAAACTTGGAAATTCAGTGAACTATGCTTTTTCTATGGCATCGGGTTTGGAGAGTAACTAGAATTGTCTTCAGATACAGATTTTTGATAAATACATACAGGAATTTGAATATAACAAATTTGAGAACATCAGTTTTTTATTTAAAGCATTATTCAGAATGTGAGTACTTCTTTATTCCTGTTACCAAAAATTCTGAGATTTTGTAAAGCTGAAATTTTGTTACTGATTTGCTCTGTTCTCCCCTCTCTTTTGGAACTTCACTTCATAATTTATTCCTTGCTTTCTGTATTTATGTCTCATTGGCTCCTTCTCCACTGAGTGTAAATATGCTTAAGACTCTTTTGTTGTGCACAAAAACAAAACAAATGAACTCTCAAACTCATCTCTCTCTCTGGTCTCTATTCTTTTCTTCCCATCCAACCAGGCTCTTTCTTTGAAAGAATAGACTAAAACTTCTTTCTCTCCCTTTTCACTTCCCATTGGGTCTTCAACTCCCTACCTTTTGCTATTGCCCCTGGCCGGCAAATAGAACTGGTCAGGGATCATTACCCTGGCATTTTCATTCTTTCTGGTGTGTTGTTCCATTTCATACATTTCTTCACTACCTTCTTATTGAGGTTCCTCCCCTGACTTCTGTAAACACACTCTTTCCTGTTTTTTCTTCCTTCCTTTCTGACTGTTCCAATCCAGACTTGAAGGTCGCCTCTGCCAGCTTCTCATCTTTTAATGACCCCTGAAATGTTCGTTTTGCCCTGAATTCTAATGGTGTTTCTTTTTCAGATGAAACTAGTATTTCTTTCTTTTTTTTTTTTTTGAAACCAGTATTTCTTGACATATTTTTTAAAACCATGTCTCCTTTTGATAGATAAAAAATTCTCTGGCTCCTATTCTGGTGGTGGTGCTTGGGGTAGGGAGTGCTGGGTGCTTTTATTCTTCCCTCCCATCCATGCACTGAGTCAATGATACAGAGAAGATTGAAGAAAAAATAAAGAAGATTGAAGATTTGCTGAGCTTTATTTTCTATACTTTGTAATCTGAAAACAGTAGGTAATGTTTCCCTTCCCGGTGTGAAACTATCTATGAAATATGGGTTTTTCAAACTGTAATATCCATTCTCATTCCTACCTGAAATTTTGACACTTCTTACCCATTGGAAGTCACTAACTCTCCATGCGGTCTCCTTAGATAATTTCATTGACTTGTATCTATGCAGAGCACAATTTTGTATCTCCAATCCAGAGCGTTTAGTATAAGACCTGTTATGTCCAACTGCTTGATGTACATCTTCACCTGAGCAACTCCTAGGTATTTTTAAATTCAGTATGCCCCAGGGTGAACCTATTATCCTCTCCTAAACCAGCTCTTCTTATATTATCTGATTTGGGAGGTAGGAGTAACATCACTTTCCCTACAGCTGCCTGGAGTACTCTTACTGAGTTAAATCTTTAAAGCTCTTAATATTTTTCCTATTCATGCCCTTCTTTCTCGTGTTCTTGCTCTAATTTATGCCTCCATACATCTCTTGTTTGGATTTTTCCAGTATTCCGCTAACTTGTGTCCTTGCCTCCAATCTCTCTTCTTAATCTTCCACACCACCTCCAGGGTGATTTTTCTAGAATATAATCTGTTGATACGCTTTTCTTGCTTGAAACCTTTTAGTAGTTCCTGGTAGTGTTCTATAGTAATTTTTAGCCTGTTTGACATCATGATCTCATTTGAGAATCTAACGAGAGAAATGGAATGATTTTTCTTTCCAGAAAAAAACGCTCATGCACAGAGAATTTGCATACAGTTTTAGGGGGTTCATTCATGAACATGGTTAAAATAATTCCTTGCTTATAGGATAAAACCTAAGATTCCCAGAATCCCATAGTATACAGAGCACACCAAATGCTGACTGCTGCTTACTCCTGCTGAGCCTTCCATCTTATGATTTAGCCATGTCAAATTTCTTTAGTTTTTATGTTTCATGATGTTTCAAAATGCTTCTGTGCTTTTTCCTGGCCTTCTTTACATCTAAAATCACCCCTGTCTCATCCCCCTAAGCTGTCAGTTAGTGGATACCTACTCAACATCAAGATTGGCTCAGATTTTACTTTATAAAGGCTTTCCTGATGTCTACTTTTTCCCTTTCCCAGAGAGACTTTCCTACTTCTTTTGGATAGCCTTCTCCTACTCCCTGGATACTGACTTGTATAATAGAACTTTATTGTTCTGATTTACTTGCATATTTTTGTTTTCCTCTTCTTGGTCAAAAACTCCAGAAGGCAGGTGGTTTATCTTAATTACTGTCTTTGTGCCTGATGTCTGTAGAGTACCTTGTATCTTAAGAAACGCGTGTTGAATGAACACAAAAAATTATCAGAAGGCATTGCCTTCTGTTTCAGTAGATATAATTACTAGGTCGATATGAGGACTTTACAAAGATTTTTCTAAACTATAAATTTAGTCTAGTAATCTTCACATTAAAGTAGTGTGTTAGAATCAGGGAACTGCCTCACAAATTTTAAGAAAATTAGGTTCCAGCCTTGGCCCTTGTTCCAGTTAGTTCTTGGTTGCCAACAACACAAAGTCATTCTAGCTTATTTAAATAGAAATGGGACTTACGAAAAGGGCATTGGGTAGCTCACAGAATGGATGGGAAGCTGGAAAATTAGGTTTGGGAAACAGGCAGGAACCAAGGGAGCCTTGGCTGCAGACTCAGGCAGGATCAGGCCAAGGGATAGAGAGTTAGGATACTGCTATCCAACCCTGCGCCTCTGCCTTTGCTGACCTAGTACCACAACCTTCTCCGTGAATTATCTTTAATTTAAATGTTTCCACAATCTAGATCTTGGTAGGAGTCTCTGACTTGGCTGAACCTAGATCTCATACCCTACTGTCACAGAACAGGAGAATGGGAAAGAAAAAAATCTAGCTCATTTTAGCTTTTATAGTAGGGGCTGGGAGATTTCTGTTTCCTGTCAAGATTGACACAATGTTGGATGCTCCCTATAAAGGGAATTGGGTTCAGATGGTAGGCAGGCAAAAAAAATACAATAAAAAAGCGAAGGTTCATGACGGCATTGCTGCTCGCTAGTACCTGACCGATAGGCCTCAGAAAACTTATTGTACCTCTGTGGTATCCCTTTTCATATTTGCAAATTTGAAGTTCTGCCACTATTAAATGGTAACTGTAAAAGTATCAAATATTTTGAGCTTTTTAGGAGTAAAGCACCCTGTAATTACACTGTGGGTGTGGCTTTTATTCCTGTGATGTAAGCTGTGACACTTGTTCCCTTTCTTTGGAGTATGTATTAATAATTTTGAAATACTTTCTGAAGTTGATAAACTTTTAAAGTTGAACAGAGCAGTCTAAGACCTACTGTTTGATTTAATGTATGTTTTGATATAATTTGGTAGCATTGCTCCCTGAAGATAAGAAACAATAGGGACTTTTAAATATTGCACTAGGTTTTCTTTCGATAGCCTAAGTAAACTGATAATAGCAACCATAAATGCATTTTTTAAAGACAGTATTTAACCATTCAAAGCATATTTTTATGTTATTCCTTTTTCTTTCTTTATATAGCCACTGTTTTCTTTTGTGTATTTTAAATTCTGCACGTATTTTTTTCATTGTTTATCATTCTTAGACATTTCTCTTAGTTTGCTTATAGATCTTAAATTTTGTCAGCAGTGCTTGTCTCCTTTTCATGTTGTTAGTTACCTGAATCTCTTTTTCTTTTACTGGATATTTCCTGAGATCTTAAAACAGTTAGTATTATTATTTAAGTAAAAAACTAAGTTATTTGGAAACTCCTTAATTAGAATTTTTGATTTGAAACAACTATTAAGGCACATGTTAGGTAAAACAGCTACTAAGTCCATGTGAAAAGGTAAAAGTTCTAGTTGTATTAGTTAGGGTACAAGTCAGGATGCCTAATGAAGAGATTTCATAATGAAGTGCCTTAAATGACGATCCAGAGGGGTTAGTCCAGGCTGGCAGGGTGGCTCTTCTATACGTGGTGATTCAGAGACCCAGTTCCTTCTCTCTTGTTACTTTACCATCCCTTAAAGTGGTCTCCTTGTTTGCATGTCAGAGCTGGTTGTCTTCCATATTCACATTCCAAACCATAGCAGGGAGGAAAGAGAAAATCTTTAAGGAGAGATCCACAGATTGCCCACATACCTTCCACTCATATTCCTCTGACTCAGGCTAATCATTTGGCACATTAAGCTGCTAAGGATCTGGGAAATGTGGTCTGCAGTTGTGTGGCCATGGACCTAGCTAGAATTTTGGAGGCTTTATTTTTTTATTTTATTTTTTTAAGATTTTATTTTTAAGTAATCTCCACACCCAGCATGGGGCTTGAACTCACAACCCTGAGATCAAGAGTGGTATGCTCTACCAACTGAACCAGTCAGGTGGCCCTATTATTATTATTAAAAGAAATAAGAGAACATATATTGGGGTGAAGGGAAAGGTAGGGGCATAGCCAGTGTTTTTGCCACATAGGTGAAAACAGAGAAACTAGAGAGGAATAGAAGGGAAATTTGGTTTTGCTCTGAAATCTGAGTTAATAAATTCCCACTTGTAAGTAAACTAAAGTTAGAATTTTTAAAAATTACTGGGGAAAAAAGTCTGAGAAATATTTATTTTGGTATTTAGTTGAATAATTACAGTCACTGGGGAAATGTACTGGCATGTAACAAACTTTAAACTGAAAAAAATACTTTTTTATGTTTTTAGGTTTTACACATCTATAAGTAGACTTTTGGAGCTCTGGCAGCCAACTCAATGGCGTCTTCTACTACTGTGCCTCTAGGATTTCACTATGAAACAAAGTATGTTGTTCTCAGCTACTTGGGACTCCTCTCTCAGGAGAAGCTACAAGAGCAACATCTTTCCACGCCCCAAGGTATTGTCTTTGGCTCATGGTGGTTATATTAAGTGGTAGTAATTACTTCACATATAAAAATACATATATCTAAATAATTTGTATCTTTGATTATAAGAGCAAATGATACTAATAATCTTTTAAAGAATAACCCCTCACTCCATCCCTTCCCACCCCCTGATCCATTCCCAGAAGACTTTTAATGCTTTTTTTTTTTTTTTTAAGATTTTATTTATTTATTTGAGACAGAAAGCAAGAGCAGAGGGGAAGGGCAGAGGGAGAGGGAGAAGCAGGCTCCCCATCCAGGGCTCAATCCCAGGACCCTGGGATCATGACCCGAGCTGAAGGCAGATGCTTAACTGACAGTCACCCAGGCGCCCCGGTGCTTTTTAAGAGTGTAGTAATTTCAGTGATTGCTGTTGGTACATGTAAAAACGTACCTAAGTACATGTAAATAAATGGAATTCTATCTTTCTTTAGAGATTTCATCCTTGGGGATCCTGGGTGGCTCAGTCTGTTAAGCATCTGCCTTTGGGTCAGGTCATGATCTCTGGGTCCTGGGATAGCTCCCTATTGGGCTCCCTGCTCCAAGGGGAGTTTGCTTCTCCTTCTCCCTCTGCCCCTCCCCCCCTGCTTGTGCACACACGCTCTCTCTGTCTCTCAAATAAATAAAGACTTAAGAAAAAAAAAGAACTTTCATGCTTAACAAGACAGAGATTAGAATTAAATAATTATTTTATTTTTATTATTATAATTATTATTTTAAGGATTTTATTTATTTGTCAGACAGAGAGTGAGTGCAGGTAGAGGGAGAAGCAGGCTCCCCGCTGAGCAAGGAGCCTGATATGGGACTTGATCCCACGACCCTGGGATCATGACCTGAGCCAAAGGTAGATGCTTAACCAACTGAGCCACCCAGGTATCCCTACATAATCATTTTAAAAGTTAAGTTTCTTGAATTGACTTTTCTCAAGGATATTAGATTTAAACAATAGATTTATATATCTGATACTTTTTAAAAAATATTTTAATTTCAAGATTTATTTATGTATTTATTAGAGTACAGGCATGCACGCCTGCGTGCGTGTGTGAGGGATCAGGGAGGGGCAGAAGGAGAGGGAGAGAATCTCAGGTAGACTCTGCACTGATTTGGGGGCTCGATCCCACACCCCTGAGATCAAGACCTGAGCCAAAATCAAGAGTCCAACGCTTAACCACCTGAGCCATGCAGGGTCCCCATATCTGATAGACTTAAGAGAGTTTTTAGCATAATTTTTTGTATTGTGAAGCTGTATATGTTTTTCTGTAAATACCAAATGAAAGTTAAAACACTTACTGGAGTCTAAATTCGTCTTCTTTGTTAGGATGTACCATCATCATAAATATTCTTATCTATTGGTTTCTACTGCAGCTGTGAGGTAGTTCTTTTTTTTTTTTTTTTTTTTAAGATTTTATTTATTTATTCGACAGAGATAGAGACAGCCAGAGAGAGAGGGAACACAAGCAGGCGGAGTGGGAGAGGAAGAAGCAGGCTCATAGTGGAGGAGCCTGATGTGGGGCTCGATCCCATAATGCCGGGATCACGCCCTGAGCCGAAGGCAGACGTTTAACCGCTGTGCCACCCAGGCGCCCCGTGGAGGTAGTTCTTACCTGTTTGCTTCCATTCTAGCTCAAAAAAGGGTAGAGTTAAGAATTCAGAAATGATGGAATACAATAGCCATTCTGACAGTAGGAATGACAAAAGGTGACCTCATATTGCTAATTTAAATACTTAAATGTGACTAACTGGTGTGTTCTGGTGTTTCTTTTTTTTTTTTTTTTTTTAGAGCATGTGCATGCAGTGGGCGGTGGAGGGGAAGGGCAGAGGGAGAGGGAGAGAGAATCTTGAGCATGCTACATGCCCAGCATGGAGCCTGCCTCTGGGCTCAGTTCCAGGACCCTGAGATCATGACCTGAGCCGAAATTGAGTGTCAGAGGCTTAACCGATTGAGCCACCCAGATGCCCCCTGGTGTATTCTGTTTTTAAATATTGAATCATATTTTAAGTACCCCAAGGTAGATTGCTATTTTAACAAAATTATATCAAAATAACTTTTTTTTTTTTAAGATTTTTATTTATTTACTTGACAGAACAGGAGCGAGCATAAGTAGGGGGAGTGGCAGAGAGATAGGGAGAAGCAGGCTCCCTGCTGAGCAGGGAGCCCGATTTGGGGCCTGATCCCAGGACCCCAGGATCATGGCCTGAGCCGAAAGTAGACGCCCAACCGACTGAGCCACCCAAGTGCCCTGTCAAAATAACTTTTAAAAATTCCTAAGAGATACCACTTATTTATTTATTAATTTACTTACTTATTTTTAAAGATTTTATTTCTTAACTTGACACACAGAGAGAAAGAGAGAGAGAGAGCACAAGCAAGGGGAGTGGAAGGCAGAGGGAGAGGGAGAAGCAGGCTCCCCGCTGAGCAAGGAGCCCAATGCAGGGCTCAAATCCAGGACCTTGGGATCATGACCTGAGCCAAAGGCAGACACTTAATTGACTGAGCCACCCAGGCACCCCTAATTTATAATTTATAACCAAACTTACAGAACATATTTTACTTTCTTTTTTTCTTTTGTTTTAAGATTTATTCATTTAATTGAGAGAGATAGAGTGAATGGAGGGGAACAGAGGGAGAGGGAGAGCTGCAGACTCCCTGATGAGCTCAGAACCCAGTGTGGGGTCTCAAGCCCGTGACCCTGAGATCATGACTTGAGCCAAAATCAAGGGCTGGGTGCTCAACCTACTGAGCCACCCAGGTGCCCCTTACTTTCTGATTTTCTAATCTTTATCAATATACATAGTTTTTATGTAGTTATAATCAATTATTTGTGATTTTATTTCACTGGGGTTTTTTTTTTTTTTTTTTTTAGAGATTTTGTTTATTTATTCGACAGAGATAGAGACAGCCATCGAGAGAGGGAACACAAGCAGGGGGAGCGGGAGAGGAAGAAGCAGGCTCATAGCGGAGGAGCCCGATGTGGGGCTCGATCCCATAACGCCGGGATCATGCCCTGAGCCGAAGGCAGACGCTTAACCGCTGTGCCACCCAGGCGCCCCTTCACTGGTTTTTTTTAAAGATTTTATTTATTTGAGAGAGAAAGAGAAAGTGCTCTCAAGAGCACAAGCAGCAGGGAGGGGCAGAGGGAGAGGGAGAAGCAGTCTCCCTCTTAGCAGGGAGCCCGATGTGGGACATGATCCGATCAAGGACCCTGAGATCGTGACCTGAGCCAAAGGCAGACATTTAACTGATTGAGCCACCCAGGTGCTCCTCTCAATTTTTTTTTTTTAAGTTTATTTATTTAAGTACTGTCTACACCCAGTGTGGGGCTCAAACTCATGACCCTGAGATTAAGAGCCACATGCTCCACTTAGCCAGCCAGGTTCCCTTCACTCAGTTTTATTTTAATACATGTTTACACGTGTCTGTATTTCATCTCCTTCATATTGTATGTCTAAATGTTTCCAATTTTTTAAAAAAGATTTTATTTTATTTATTTTTTTAAAGATGTATTTATTGAGAGAGAGAGAGTGCTCATGCATGAGCGGGAGGGGCAGAGGGAGAGGAAGAGAGAATCTCAAGCAGACTTCTCTCTGAGCGTGGAGCCCAGTGTGGGGCATGATCCCATGACCCTGAGATCATGACCTGAGCTGAAACCAAGAGTCACACTCAACCGACTGTGCCACCCAGGTGCCCCTAAAGATTTTATTTATTTAGTTATTTAGTTAGTTAGTTATTATTTTAAAGATTTTATATATTTGACAGAGAAAGACACAGCGCGAGAGGGAACACAAGCAGGGGGAGTGGGAAAGGGAGAAGCAGGCTTCCCGCTGAGCAGGGAGCCTGATGCGGGGCTCAATCCTAGGACCCTGGGATCGTGACCTGAGCTGAAGGCAGACGCTTAACTACTGAGCCACCCAGGCGCCCCCCTAAAGATTTTATTTTTAAGCAATCTCTACACCTAACATGGGGCTCAAACTCACAACCCTGAGATCAAGGTCTCATGCTCTACTGACTGAGCCAGCCAGGTGCCCGTTTCTCGTTCTTTTAAAAATCAGTAGCACTGCTATAAAATATTTGATTTGCCATAAAAACCTTTTCTCCTAGGTCACTGGTCAGTTGAAAAAGTCAGTTAAAGGGGTTTCATTGAAAAAGTCAGTTAAAGGGGGAATCATAAATGAAGAAGTTATTATAAGACATTTTAATTGAAAATGTTAATAAACGTACATTTACTTGGCAATTTTGATAGAGGGTCAGGACTTTAAAAAGAAAAAAAGGGTCTGTTGATTAGAATTCCATGTCATCATGGGGCGCCTGGGTGACTCAGTCATTAAGCGTCTGCCTTCAGCTCAGAGCGTGATCCCAGGGTCCTGGGATCGAGCCCCACATCAGGCTCCTCCGCTGGGAGCCTGCTTCTTCCTCTCCCACTCCCCTTGCCTGTGTTCCCTCTCGCTGGCTGTCTCTCTCTCTCTCTGTCAAAAAAATAAATAAGATCTTTAAAAAAAAAAAAAAAGAATTCCATGTCATCGTTCTAGCATAAACCATATCTATTACCTCTGTCTTCCAATTGTTTAAAGCAGAGTTAGAACATAAAGACACTTATAAAACAATCTGAAGAGTCATTCTAGATATTTATGATTTTCCCCCCAGTCTTTTACAGTTGTTTCTCTCGCACCTAATTTGATACGGTATTTTTAGAACAACTTTCTAAAACATTTAATTTAACTTTCATAGAAGTGTCAAGTCTCTTTGCATGATCATTTTTCAGTGATATCTATGATTTTAAATAAATTATACAGTTTGATCCACAAGTCCAACTTTTGTAAACAGGTTGGGAGAAAATAACTGATTCTTGGTAAGCATTTAACTTACTCAAGTGTGCTAGAAAGTAGTGTACTCGTTGTGTGTGTTTCGCTTGCTGCAGGCATACTCAGTATGTTTATATTGAGGTCGTAGTGGGTTACTTATTTCTACAAATCACTTCAGTGGAGGTTAGTTAAGAGTGCTTTTATATGTTGCTTTTTTTTCCCATTTATTTACTTTTCCTGAATCATTTAGAGTCAAACTAGTGGATCAAAGAGTAATAATATTTTTATGAGGAGCTTGTCGTTTAAAATAAATATGTGATGGGGTACGTGGGTCGCTCAGTCAGTTAAGCATCTGACTCTTGATTTCAACTCAGGTCATGGTCTCAGGGTTGTTCTCTCTCTCCCTCTCCCTCTGCCCCTCCCCACTCCTCTCTCTGTAAAAAAAAAAAAAATTAAAATTAAACATGTGCCCTCTAAACTGTCAACCATGCAGCCTTTTTTTTTTTACACATTGTTTTCTTTTTTTAAAAATTTTTTAAAAAGATTTTATTTATTTATTTGACAGAGAAAGAGACAGCCAGCGAGAGAGGGACACAGGCAGGGGGAGTGGGAGAGGAAGAAGCAGGCTCCCAGTGGAGCAGGGAGCCCGATGCGGGGCTCAATCCCAGGACCCTGGGATCACACCCTGAGCTGAAGGCAGACGCTTAATGACTGAGCCACCCAGGCGCCCCTACACATTGTTTTAAAAACTAGTTATAACTTCTGAAAGTGCTGGATTCCATTGTTTTAAGACTCAGGTGTTTAGACTCGGTGGACATGTACCATAATAGACTTACAGGGCGTCCAACCAAGTAGTTGTGTTGATAGTGATTAACGTATAAATGGTTAGTGCACCTGAAGTAGGAATTGTATCTGGACCAACATTTTGCTTTGGGGCGAAGATTCCGGGAATTAATTTATGAAACACATGTGGTTTTTTTTTTGTTGTTGTTGTTTTTTTTTTTAAAGATTTTATTTATTTATTTGACAGAGATAGAGACAGCCAGCGAGAGAGGGAACAAAAGCAGGNCAGGGGGAGTGGGAGAGGAAGAAGCAGGCTCACAGTAGAGGAGCCTGATGTGGGGCTCGATCCCGTAACGTCGGGATCACGCCCTGAGCCGAAGGCAGACGCTTAACCGCTGTGCCACCCAGGCGCCCCAACACATGTGGTTTTTATTTATTCATTTATTTGTGAGAGAGAGAGCACAAGCAAGTGTGGGGAGCGGTAGTGGGGGAGGGAGAGAGACAAGCAGACTGCGCTGAGTGTGGAGCCAACTAAGGGCTTGATCTCAGGACCCTGAAATCACCATCTGAGCCAAAACCAAGAGTTGGACTGAGCCAACCAACTGAGCCACTAAGGCACCCCAGAAACATACGTCTTTTTTTTGTTTTTTAAAGATTTTATTTATTTATTTGACAGAGATAGAGACAGCCAGCGAGAGAGGGAACACAAGCAGGGGGAGTGGGAGAGGAAGAAGCAGCCTCATAGCGGAGGAGCCTGATGTGGGGCTTGATCCCAGAACGCGGGGATCACGCCCTGAGCCGAAGGCAGACGCCCAAGGACTGCGCCACTCAGGCGCCCCACATATGTGGTTTTTATACTTTAACCTCCTAGAATTCCATAGATGCCAAAACTGGATATTAAGACTCAGTAGATTAGAGCAAGATAATGTTTTACTGCTCCAGCCTAGGAAACACCAGGACTGTTACATGATAGCACTGGTTCACCCTGCCTCTAACTACCGTGGGGTAATATGATGAGCCCACCTGATGGCATTTTATGTAGTGGGTTGTACTGCATCTGAGGGACCCAGTACTAAGGGCTTAGCACCGTTTGTAGCAAAACAGTAAGCAAATCAGTGACCCTGTTTGAAAGAGTAAGCAGTCACTTTGTGGTCATTTTGACCTACCAAATTGCCTTCATTACTAGTTATAAAAATGGCTTAGAGTCAGAGGATTGTTAGGCCTTCAGTCTGTCATACTCAGCAAGGACATATGGGGATCCTTGGGATTCATTATAGGCCATTGCTCCCAACAGTCTACCCTTCAAAATTAGATGCAGAGATATTCATCAAAATCCATTCGGTTTGTCTCATATGACACTTGATTAAGGTGATTATAAACAGAATCCCAATTAGCAGGATGAAACCATTCTGCAGTGTTGATCTCAGCCATCTGCCTCAGGATCCCAGATTCAGCTAAGTGAGTAAGTCCCAGGGGGACTAGTAGGATTTTCAGATAACCACTTAGTTTCCTTTCCTTAGCATGTATGGATTGTTCCACCTAACCAGTAGTATTAATCCAGCTCAATAGGAGGTGTTGGCAACCATACAAACTCCTCTCTGTTCAGCCAGAATATGGTCCAAAGCTAGTCTTGCACCCAGTATAATCCATGCAAGGGCTTTAGACAGATCCGCTGATGTGCTGTAGGGCTTGTGACACCTCATTGCTGTGGTAGCTAAAGTTAAGGATAGGTTACTGATTATTTGTGGGGCATGACCTCCATTATCAGGGAACAATACTTGCTCTGCTGTATGGAACCAGGAGTCAGTTTATCCCTGGGTAGGTCCCCAGTTTTCTTTACCTGGGGACCTAAAAAGGAGAATGCAGTCCAAGGGGCAGTGTCATTGACTCTCAAGAACATTATCCATGGCAGGGTTAGCAAGCAGTAGGCCTTGTAAATTTAGATTTAGTTATTAAGAAACATTTTTAAGTCTGCAGTGAAAAGTAATTTCCAGAGCTGATTATTTAGTAATAGTGGTTGAAGGTGGCTCTTACTATTGAGAAAAGTTTCAGTCTCATTCTTGAGCTCAATTGCAGCAAAACACTTGCACTGCTTAGCATTGAATTGGTGATAGGGTATGTTAAGATGTTCAGCTTCTGGGGCACCTGGGTGGCTCAGTCCATTAAGCATCTGCCTTTGGCTCAGGTCATGATCCCTGGATCTTGGGATCGAGCCCCGCATCAGGCTGCTTGCTCAGCAGGGAGCCTGCTTCTGCCTCTCTGTCTGCCTGCTGCTCCCCCTGCTTGTGCTCTCTCTCTCTGTCAAATAAATAAATAAAATCTTTTAAAAAAAAGATATTCAGCTTTTTTTTTTTTTTTTTAAGATTTTATTTATTTGACAGAGAGAAAGAGAGAGCACAAGCATGGAGAGTGGCAGGCAGAGGGAGAAGCAGGCTCCCGGCTGAACAGGGAGCCCGACTTGGGACTTGATCCCAGGAACTTGGGAGTATGACTGGAGCCAAACTTAACCGATTGAGCCACCCAGGTGCCCTCCTTCTCTTTCTGACAATAATTCATGGAACTGACGGTAATTAAGTCCATGACAGCAAATTAAGTTCACTGTTGAAACTCCTGGTTCCTGGGGCACCTGGGTGGCTCAGTTGGTTAAGCATTTGCTTTTGGGGGACGCCTGGGTAGCCCAGTTGTTAAGCGCTGCCTTCGGCTCTGGGCGTGATCCCAGAGTCCTGGGATTGAGTCCCACATCAGGCTCCTCCACTGGGAGCCTGCTTCTTCCTCTCCCACTCCCCCTGCTTGTGTTCCTTCTCTCGCTGGCTGCCTCTCTCTCTGTCAAATAAATAAATAAAATCTTAAAAAAAAAAAAAAAAAAGCGTTTGCTTTTGGGCCAGGTCATGATTGATTCCAGGGTCCTGGGATCAAGCCCCACATTGGGCTCCCTTTGCAGCAGGGGGTCTGCTCCCTCTCCCTCTGCCCCTCCTCCCTACTTGTGTTCTCTCTCTCTCTCTCTCTCAAATAAATAAATAAAATCTTAAAACAATAACAACAACACAACTCCTGCTTCTTTATCATGAGATAGATTCAGATATTTTCCAGAGTACGTCCTGATGAATACTTATGTGAATAACCATAAGTTTTGAATACATTTTCACAATCTCTATCAAGCTAATTTTGTCAAACAAAAAGCCTTTTTATGTTGCACACGTATTTTGTCATTATTGGTAACACATCTTAGCAGATTCCACTTTGGGTTGTAGTGAATTAGTGTTCTCTCAATCTTTTGGAAAATATTCTCACCCATAATTATTCTGTGTAGGCATGCCAGTTCTTTAGTCACTTCAAACTCAGCGTGGACTCCTTGAATAAACAACAGCTGAGTAGTGTCAGACAACTGTCAGTGCGTTAAGAGCCAAAGAAAACCACTCAAAATTGTTTGCCTTGTATTTCAATTGACTATTGATATTGTTCCCGTTGTCTTCAACTCAGTGAGCAAATATTCTCTCCAAAAGACTAATAATCTTTAACTTTTATTTTTTTATGACACATCTTTTTTAGCTGCTTTAGCTGAACACAGTTTAATTAACTTGACGTTAGTAAATGGCTTTCCTTGCTTGACTGACAGCTGAGCCATGTAGAAACTTACTTTGGTTGCAGCCTCATTTTCATTTTTTATTTTTATGAAGAAATTCTATGATAAGAAGTTCCATTTTAAATTTTCTAATTTTTCTGACTTGCTTTCCTCTACGTTGGGAGTACTCTGATGAGTCTGGTAATATCAGTGTATATTGTGTACTTCTAGCATAGCTATAATGTCATTGCGTAGTAAGTATAATACTTTGCCATTTAATTTGATAACAAAATAATCCTTAAAAGCAGGATATTCAAAGTCCACGTTTTAATTTTTTTTCTTATTTTGACATGATGGGTATACGCAGGTAAATAAAAGTTGCGCTATAGCTATATGGATGGCAGCTGAAATGCTGTGCGGTTATAATTGTGCCACTGCACTATGCAATGCGCTATGCAACAGTGTGAAGCTGTGAGGACATCACACACAGACCCTGTCGCAACCATCCATTTCTGCCATTGTAGCACAAAGCAACCATAGATAATACATGAGTGAGTGAGTGTGGCTATATTGCAGTTAAATTTTATTTATGGGGACTAGATTTCCTGTAATTTTTATGTCATGAAATATTAATCTTTTTATTTTTTTTCAATCATTTAAAAATGTAAAAATCATTCTTGGCTCGTGGACTATAGAAAAACATGCAGCAGGCCAGATGTGGCCCATGGGTTATAGTTTGCTGACACCTGATACCAGTGTGGGGAACCTTATTTTTCTCATTATTATCGAGGAGGACAATCCATTTATGCACAAAACTAAATGCTGTTATTGTTTATATTAAACCCAGTTCTATGTCCTTGTCACTTCCATTCTTTAATCATATTTCTTTTTTTATTAAAATGCTTTTAATATATATGAAAGTATTTAGAAAAGTAAAAAAATAAAAGAAAGTAAGAAGAAAAATTCTGTAATCCAGTATTTAAAATGATAAAATGTTAACAATTTTTTCCATTTGTATAGGAACATATAAATTTGAATTTATGGTTTATAAAAATGAGGTGGTACATATGCCATTTGGTAATACTTAAAAAATTTTTGGTAACATTTTAAAAACTAACAACATATTTAGGGGCGCCTGGGTGGCTCACTCAGTTAAGCGTCTGCCTTAGGCTCAGGTCATGATTTCGGGGTCCGGGGATCTAGCCCCACGTCGGGCTCTCGACTCAGCGGGGAGTCTGCTTCTCCCTGTCACTCTGCCTCTGTGCTTTCTCTCTCTCTCCCTCTCTCTCAAATAAAGAAAGAAAATCTTTAAAAAAAAAAAACCTCACAAAATAAATAAATAATTAATTTAAAAAAATCAACAACGTGTTTGAACATCTGCCTAGGTCAATGAATAAATATCTGTAGTCTCCTGCGTTAGGACATTTAGGGTATTCATCAGCCTTTTTTGGAATGGGCACATGACAATCCTTTAATGAGCTCACAAATTCCTTAAAACTTTTCCTTTTCAATTTCTGGTTTCATTTACTTTTCCAAAACCTTCTTCTGATTAGTTATAGCTTGATGGATTTAGAAAAGTACTGTGTAGGGGCGTCTGCCTTCAGCTCAGGGCGTGATTCCGGTGTTATGGGATCGAGCCCCACATCAGGCTTCCCTGCTAGGAGCCTGCTTCTTCCTCTCCCACTCCCCTTGCTTGTGTTCCCTCTCTTGCTGGCTGTCTCTATCTCTGTCGAATAAATAAATAAAATCTTAAAAAAAAAAAAAAAGTACTGTGTAATAGAACTTTGTGCAGTGATGAACGTGTTGTGTACCTGCTCTGTCCAGTATTGCAGTCACAAGTCACAGCAGATAGTTGAATACTTGAAATATGACTAGTGGGAGTAAGGAGCTGAATTTTTAACTTTATTTAATTTCTATTTAAACTTTAAAAAGCTGCATGCAGCTAGTGACTAGTGCATTATTAGACACCCAGGTCTAGAAGTCAGGTTTTTGTTTTCCCCTCTAAGCTAGCCCCTATATTTACAATAATTTGTTCACAATACCAGCAGCTACCCAGGCTTGAAACATAGAAGTCATTGTTTAGCTCTTTTCTCCGCTTCCTGCCCTCTTTCTTTCTTTTTCTTTTTCTTCTTTTAGTAATCTCTACACCCAACCTGGGGCTTGAACTTGCAACTCTGGAAATCAAGAGTCACATGCTGTACCGACTGAGACAGTCAGGGACCCCTCTTGCCCCCTTTCTTTGTCAGCTGTTACCAACTGTCCCAATTTTGTGACATTCTCCCATTATCCTACAGGTCCTGCCTCAAATTATTGCAAATATCTCCTAATTTTTCTCCCTTACTTTATGTCTTCTCCATCATGCATTTTGCATGCTACAAGCATATTGAGCTTCCTAACATTGCCTCTTACATTGGAAACCCACAGTTATTCCCTACCCCTAAGGCTACTTTACAAAACTTTCATTGGTTTCTGTGATCTGGTCCCAGTACCTATTGTATCTGATGTCTCTTACTGTTTTGTATTTTGTTTTATTTTATTTTTATTTTTATCTTTATTTTTTTTTTTATTTTTTTTTTTTTTAAATTTT